>NC_051224.1:37598704-37638704 GCF_015220715.1 Pygocentrus nattereri
ACTTCTTCTTCTTCTTTCGGCTGCTCCCTTTAGGGGTTGCCACAGCGGATCATCTGCCTCCTTCTTGCCCTATCCACTGCCTCCTCTACTTTCACACCAACCATCTCCATGTCCACCTTCACTACATCCATAAACCTTCTCTGAGGTCTACCTCTTCTCCTTCTACCCGGCAGCTCCATCTCCAACATTCTTTGCCCAATATATCCACTATTCCTCCTCAACACATGTCCAAACCATCTCAACCTGGGCTCTCTGGCTTTATCTCCAAACTGCTCCACCTTCACTGTCCCTCTGATCTGCTCATTTCTAATCTTGTCCAGCCTTGTCACTACCAGCGAAAATCTCAGCATCTTCATCTCCGCCGCCTCCAGCTCAGCCTCCTGTCTTTTAGACAGAGCCACAGTCTCCAAACCATTTATATACTTATATAAACGTTTATTCCAAAAAGTGGTGACATCCTTAGCAACAAAAATAATGTGTGGCCACGCCTTATTAACAGGTAGGAGCGAGATCCTAATGCGTGGCCATGACTTAGTAAGGCATGGGAATGAGATAATTAAGTCGTGGCTATGACTTAGTAAGGTGTGGGAACGTGATTGTGGCTTACTAAGTCGTGGCCACGCATTAGGATCGCTTTACTGAGTCGTGGCCACAACTTAATCATCTCATTTCCATGCCTTAAGTCTTGGTCATGCATTATTTTTTATTTCTACAGGATGTCACCAGCGGGGCTCCATACTTAAAGGCTGCTTTTGTCAATTTGGATGTAATTTCAGTTCAGTAAGTGTTATGACTTTTGAAGATTGTTGGAATATATGGGTTTATATCAGTTGTCATTAAAGGCTTACGTGTCGTGTAGCCTGATGAACACTGTCCTTCAGGTGTTAACAATAAGATTGTTATTGTTTTTATGACGTTAGCATTTTGGCAAAAAAAAACTAATATGTTGCTATTATGTTTTGTAACATCTGTGTATCTTTGGGTGGTGGGATGAGCTGAATTTAAGTTCTGTTCTATTGTAAAATCCTGTTTAATCTCACTCAGTGCATCTTGTTTGTCTGGGAACTATAGAATTTTCTACTCATGCTGAGTTTAACTTCTTAGCTACTTGAAATGCATCACAGAAGCAACAAGTACCAAGTAGCTTTAGTAATGCAGGGATTGCACAGCCATAAAAAGTTGCAACACTTAATACTTGTCAAATTATTCTTAAAGCAAATTCTGCTCCTAATTTTATTTTAGGCTTTTTATTTCCTTCATTAAATTAGAATAACATTGCATGGCAGGCATTCTCAGAATGCTTTTTTGCATCTAAAATAAATAAAATTCTTCTTGTCTCCTCCCAGTGTTCCTATAAATGCATATGCAAAGAGGCAAACGCGCAAATGAGCAGCTACCACACCATTAGTCTTATTATGGGCACTAAAGTGCTATTTGCCATTGCATCTATTTAGCCGCAGCAGTTTTTAATTCCAAAATAGGGTTTGGGATAGTGCAAATTGTCATTAAATCTGCCCCTCAGAGGCAGTAAACAGGTGTTACTGGAGCGACTATCATTATTTTTATAGTAAATTGACAGTCCTTATTCATGAGATTCATTTCTGTACCACTTAATGCTTGTATATTCTGCTTTATGGACATGAATAAAGAAGTGTGATCTTTCAAAAGCCTGCACCTGAGTATGATGAATATTGCTTAAACTTTCCTTTATTTTTTCTCTCTACAGATTCTCAAGTCAAGATCCAAATGACCCGTGAGGACGCTATGTGGCAGCCAAGTGACAGTCAGTACTGTGGCCCTATGGAATATCAGATAAAATGGGGACTCTGTTAGAATCTGTAACAAGTCCAAGGCTGTGACTGCACAGGAAAAGTACCCGCCTCTCCACTTTCAAACCTGATCTGATTGTCTACTGTTGTACAGTCTACAGACTCTCTTTTCCCCCTTCGCCACAATTACCATCTTCTAACCCTCTTCTCTTTCCACTATCCCCATCATGAAGAGTAAGTTGTACGTCCTTTCCTCTCCTTGCACTCTCCTCCTCCCCCTTTCTTGTCTTTTCCTGCTATTTTCAGCACCAACTCCTGTCAGTGGTGACTGCTGGCTTATTGAAGGGGACAAAGGCTATGTATGGCTGGCCATCTGCAGCCAGAACCAGCCACCATATGAGACAATCCCACAGCACATCAACAACACGGTGCACGACTTGCGGCTCAATGAGAACAAGCTCAAGGCAGTCTTCTTCTCCTCACTCAGCCGCTTCACCAATCTGACAGACCTCAACCTCACGAAGAACGAGATATCCTACATTGAGGATGGTGCTTTCGCTGCCCAGGCTAACTTACAAGTCCTGCAGCTGGGATACAACAAACTGACCAACCTGACTGAAGGCATGTTGCGAGGACTGGGGCGCATGCAGTGCCTCTTCTTGCAGCACAACCTCATTGAGGTCATTGCTACCAATACCTTCTGGGAGTGTCCCAGCCTCAGCAGTCTGGATCTGTCTTCTAACAAGCTGGCTCGGTTAGATCCATCCACATTCACTGTGTTGGCTAGGTTGATGGTGTGTGAGCTGGCAGGGAACCCTTTCCACTGCGGATGTGAGCTGTACAGTTTCCTTACCTGGCTGGAAGCCTTCAACAATGTCACGCACACCTATGATCGGCTACAGTGCGAAACTCCGCGCGAGCTTTTTGGCTACCCGCTGTTGAGCCCTGTTGGAGGACATGGTCGCAGTGCTCGTAACATCCTCTCTTCCATGTGCCGAGATGGAGTGTTTATTCCAGGGATGACTTCACTGCCACCAGATTCTGATTCTTCAGGCATGGACCCTAATATGTTTGGTCCATACCATCAGCCCACAACCTCATCCTCCTCTGAGAATTCCTTTAGCCCCAGTATCAAACTTCAGCATGTATCTCTTTCTTCGGCATCCTTACTAGTGCAAATTCCCCGGCCCTACAGCAAGATGTATATCCTAGTACAGTACAACAAAAGCTATGTTTCTGATGTGATGAACCTGAAGAACAAGAAGGAGCTGATCACTCTCAACAAACTCAAGCCAAACACCAACTACACCTTTTGTGTGGCCTCAATACGCAATTCACAGCGTTTTAATCACACATGTCTTTACTTCTCCACTCGAGCTCCTACTCCAGACATGCTGCCCAACCCCTCCACTACAACTCATTACATCATGACTATTGTGGGCTGCTTGTTCGGGATGCTTATTGTTCTTGGCCTGGTGTATTACTGTCTGCGGCGGCGCCGAAGGCAGGAAGAGAAAGAGAAATCCATCTGTGTAAAGAAGACCATCTTGGAGATGCGCTATGGACCAGAGGTGGCGGCAGCAGCTGCAAGTGATCCAACAACTGTACAGAAGCTCCATGAGCAGACGCACCACCAGCACCACCATGGCAAGCTGCCCATGTCCTCCTCCTCCAGCTCAGGCATGCTTGGCCATGGCTCTGCAAACACAAGTTCTTCACGACTGTCCTCCATCCCTCAAGTAGAGAAGATGGCCACTGCTTTCTCTGAGGCCATGGCAAGCAAGGGCAACTACATGGATATTAGGACTTCAGTAGGAGTAGAAGAAAGAGTGAGAGATGGAGTGATGCAGGCTGTCAGAGCAGAAGACCTCAGAGAAGAAGATGGAAGTGACCTTGGAGATGACTCCGATGATGATGGTCGGGGATCAGCATCAGAGATCTCCACTATTGCCATGGAAGTTGACAAGGTCAACCAGATCATCAACAACTGCATTGATGCCCTCAAGCTTGACTCTGTAGTCACCGCTGTGTCATCTGCAACTACAACAAGTGGGAATCCCACCTCACCTCCACCAACCAGTACCTCTTCCTTGACCCGGGGACTCATTCCACTCTCAACTGGTGTCACTGAGGCCTGTCAGGTAATGCCCTCCCCAAAAATCCCCCCTCCTCCTCCTCTTCCCCTGACAGGTCCCCTATCTGAAAGGCCAGGGATCACAGGAGGTGGCTTTGTATCACCTCCTTATCGCCCCCCACCACCAGCTACAGCAGTGAGACCTATCCAGAGACAGATGAGTGCAGATGCAGCTGTTATTGTCAGCTCTTCCAAAAAGCACTGTGGCCCCGCCGGTGGAAAGGCCCGTGTTTACAGCCTGGATGTCCCAGAGCCTCGGAGTCCTGATCCATGCCAGTATCCTGAAAAGGGAAGCCCAGTGGGTTGTGGAGAACCCCTTGAGAGGCTGCCATTAGTTGGTAGTAGTGGTGGTGGTGGTGGGGGCTGTAACATGGATGGAGGCACCATGGATGGCATGGGTCAGCATCTAGAGGTACATCCAGACTACCACTGTGCAGAGCACCGTCACTCTGTCCCTGCTCTCTACTATGAGGGCTCCCATGACTCCCCTGCCCAAAGGGCATCTTTCCTCAAACCCTTATCACGTGCCAAGAGGGACGCTGCTTCCTACTCTCAGCTCTCGCCCCGCCACCACAACTACTCGGGCTACTCGTCCAGCCCAGAGTACTCCTCTGAGAGCACCCTGCGAATTTGGGAGCGCTTCCGTCCTTACAGAAAAGGCCCACGCGAAGAGTCCTGCTACATCACGGCTGGAAACGCTCTGCGCAAGAAGGTCCAGTTTGCAAAGGGCGAGGACTTGCATGACATCCTCGACTACTGGAAGGGTGTATCAGCACAGCAAAAGCTATGAGCTGTGAGGCACTGAAGACTCTAAAGCATGGGCCTTCTGCGCTGCCTGATTAGCTTGATGATTTGCTGTGGAAAAGCAGCCTAGGGGGTGGCTGCTGTGTACAAAGCAAAGTTAAGTTTGTCAGGGTCTGAGGACAAGTTGTTTTGATCCGTCTGTGTACAGGATGAGTCATCAAAAAGCCAGAGTGAGGGAGTGAATAGAAGAGAGAGAGGGTGAGAGCAAGCATGACAATATAGCACCAATCCATGGTAGCATTCATTTAGAAGCAGAGACCAACTCTCATAATAGTAATGTTCAATGAAGATATTCCAGGGAGCATATCATTTGTTATAAAATAATCACATTTGCCTAGTATTCAATTTGTTTGTGTCAATAGCAAGACCTTTGTAACCTTAGTCCTCATTGAGTCTGAGAGAGGGTGTGTATATGTACTCCCACACGATTCACAGGGCACTGCATTCATTTGCAAGCCAGTCATGTGGAAGTTAGAAGTGATGCGCTGATTCTCCATAAAGCTGTCAAAAGCAGACTCTTCTGTCTATATTCCAGCGATCCCACGTGTGGCAACCGGATTTCCATTTCAATAGTATTTGGCATCTGAAAAAGAAAAGGAGGAGGAAATATGACAAATAAAACAGTAGAAACACCCCAGGGCACTTTATTTCTGTTAGGATCTTTTGCCAGCTGCTTGCAGTGTTGAACAAGATGATAAACAAATGATAGAAATATAAAGTAAATGCAAACCAGATCTAGTGATCCATATTGCAGGCTATTACTGATGTGGTCGATATGACAAATCACTTTCTAACTGGCATCTGCATGGATCCAAAGTTGTATGCATCAAAGCAACAAATGCTCTAGTCATCTGTACCCAACTGGTTGCACATGGCTATTCTATACAAATTACTATACAGCCTACACTGTTTATTTGTCCAGTTTGGTTTACTGCAGCAGATTTGTGATCCATGAAAGAAGAAGCAAGACAAAAGATACTGGAACGAAGTGGAAGAGAAGGGGAAAAGTCTTCATTCTTAACAAATATAGACCAGTGCTCATAAATTTTTATACCCAGTTTTACCGCCAAAGCTATCATTTATACAAAAAAATGACAAATTCAATTAACTCCAACACCTCTATTTTCAGCTATCACTTAATTAATGTCCGGTTTGATTTGATTAACTAATTAGCAGTTAACTAAGGCTGTTTCATGTAGTGTGTGGGGGGCTAAGCAGCCGAGACTTCAAATTTGATTAAAAAGGATCACTCACTCCTCCGCTCCCAGCACCCTCATTTAACCTAAAGCTTCATGGACCAGTAAACCAAAAAATTAGATTAGCAATGCCAAGGGAAAAATATACATGCGTTAACGGTTCTGCAGAACTATACGAAAAGCATTTAGTCAGTAATCCACTGTAATTCTTAATTCTTTCTCCTGACATCTGTCCTGTCTGTAATTTGATACTAGAAATGTTATATGACATTTTGTTCCGTGCACTGTATGAATAAGTCAGACAATGGTTAAATCTTACGTCATTAGATGCTTTGCAAGATGTTTTTCATTTTAACACCTGTCATAAACTCAATAGTAGGCCTGTGGTGTCTATGCAGGAGTGCCCACTCTCTCCATTATCATTTGTATTTGTCATCTGTGAAAAGGACAGCCCTTTTCACTGTTTCAAAAAAAGACATTTTCATTCAGGTGATCATCCAATGGCTCTTTCAGATGTTCTCTGCCTTTGTGCTGTCTTTTGTTCCATTTACTGTCCTACCCCATTGCCATAAATATTGATTTCTAGCCCTGTAAATATGGTTTGGTATCCAGGTGTCTGCTTATACACACTGTCTTGCTCTCTCTTTCTAGTCTGAGTTACGCAATTTAGGCAGGAGTCAGATGTTGAAGTAACCTGTGCTCTCAAAAGAGGCGTGTTTACAAAAGTGGCCAGGCTGCCATATCGTAAGGGTTGTCATCTGAAAGAGCAGCAAGCATTGCGGATATAAAGAGCACTGTGTCTGAGGAATTGCCACACAATCATGTTAAAAGAAAAAGGAGAGACAACCATCCATTGCCCGTCAGTTGTGCAACAATCGGAGGAACTGCTACCGGAGACTTACTGTGACGAAAAAAAGAAAAAACCTTCATGAACCTTTCATGTATTGTTTGAATATCTACATTGAAGAACTATTTACAGACACTCAATCGACAGTGACGGCTCACTTTTATAACTGTAAAGTCAGACGTCCTGCTGTACGTTTTTAAGATATCAGCTTATTTCGTGCCTCCCTTCATTGATGAGAAAATTCAACTAACGTGAGAGAGAAAAAAGAACATTCCTGTAAAAAAAAAAGAAAAAAGAAAAAAAAGTGGTTTACCAAAAGCAAAAAGCTAATGAAACAATTTTCATGCATTCTTAAGGGGGATTTTTCATTATGTACTACTTGTTCATAAAAATGTATATTGATTGCTTCCTTTTGTTGTTGATGGAGGAGTAAGACTCTCCCCAGTGCTCTCCTGTTCAAGGGCAATCTCATTTGACTTTTTCCTCTTTTATTATGCTCGGGCCATACAAGCACACTTATTATTACCCTGACAGCTTTTCCAGTATCTTTAAATTAAGTCTTCCCCCTGCTTCCTTTTAAATCATATGTTTTCTGTTAACCCAGGCTAGTGATTCTCTGCCCTGTGGTATTGTTTATTCTTTATTTTGCATGCTCGTCACACTTACTTGCTCCTGGATTTTATAGCGCATCATGTTTTTGACCTGACGAACGAGTACGATTGTTGGCATGTGAACGCTGTCCTTTCAAAAGCATTGAAATTCAGGCTTAACCGTATAATTAACCAATCCGGCCAAATGTCAACAGTTTATTTACTACACTGTGACAGTAAACAGACTAACATGATAATTACCTCCTGGAGGCATCTCATCTTTACCAAGCAGCGTTGACCGCGCTGGATGACAGGGATCAAGTTTTGCCTTTCAGAATAACAGCCGTTTTTGGCCTGATGAATAACACATGTGTTTGCTGCTCTTACGCTAAAAGCAGAAGCATTTCATTTGCCAGCTTGTGGCTGCATGACTGGATTGACTGTTAGAAGAAAACATCATTCCCTTCAGGCTGATTATGGTTTTAGGAAGGCAATGGGCTTGTGCAATATTGATTTTTCCTTGCTCGTAATTTACCAAAAAAATGTGTTGCTTAAAAAATCTTGATTAACGTTGTAGTTGTGTAGAGCAGATCAAATTGATGCATCTAAAACCATGGGGTGGCACCACTGAGTGTCACTAGTACAGTGTGTTTCTGTTAAACAACCAGTTAATAATAACCATGAACTAACTTTATTGAGTTATGCATATATTGTGATAATAATAATAATAATAATAATAATAATGCTTGTGCAGAAGGTTTATGAAGGTTCACTGGGTTAGGTCAAGCTGGATTTGGGCAATCTCGACTCAAATTTAGACTCACTGCTAATACTGTGCAGTAACACACATCTATGGCTGTGTATTAATACTTAAAGTGTGTAATACTCCGTGCTGTGAAGTATTTTTTCCGCACCAAGCAACTAAAATGCCATGTACGTTTAAAAAAGTAAAGCCAGCCTTGGATGATTCTGAAGATTCAGTTGCCAGTTTTTACAAGTCACGTCATGTGGATTGAGTGGTTGACCGTTTTCCTTGCATGGAGTTCCGCTATTATGGTCATAACAGAGTAAAATGCACAATTAGTGAAATACTATCATCAGAGTCAGTGTCACTGGATATTATGGCAGTGCAGTGTAAGATCGTACTAGAACGTTATATTGCACAAGCCTGGACCTAGAGTGTAGCATTATTACCTAGAGTGTAGCATTATCATTGATTTACTACAACCCCACTTCCAAAAAAGTTGGGATGCTGTGCAAAGTGTAAATAAAAACAAAATACAATGATGTGCAAATCATTTAAACCCTGTATTTATTTAAAAATAGTACAGACAACATATCAAATGTTGAAACTGAGCATTTGTATTGTTTTTTGAAAAATATATGCCCATTTTGAATTTGATGCCAGCAACAAATGGCTGAAGGCCATTCCAACCTCACTTTCTTTGGGTGGGTATGATGGTCCTCCCTCTTTCCATCACTCAGCGCAAAGCTAGCCAGCACAGGCAGCTGTTAACTGACATAAGAGAACTAGCAGTTAGCATTCTCCTGCAAGTGTGTTGAGCTGTCCAATGATTGTGGAGAAAGAATGGGCTAGCCTTCACCCTCTCAGCTTGGGAGGCCTAGTTAAGTTAGTGGGTGAACTTGAATGTGACCGATTTGATGAGGAAAAACATTTCATGAAATTCAAAACATGATAAAACATCTTTCAAACATTACAAGTTAAACTTACAAAGTTTATAACCTGTATTTTCCACAGAATTTCCTGGCTTGTTTCAGAGAGATATGAGTCAGAGTGATATTAATCAAAAATAATTAACATAAAATCACAACATGCTTCGGTAAACGCCACAATATCTGTGAGCCCTAATGTGAGCGTTTACTTCTTGTTATATCTCTATAAGAGAATGTGTTATACGCATATTTAATGGCTGAGCTCTGGCTTAAATCCTGCGATGGTGATGTTTTATTGCCTCAAACTGCCATTTAAGTTGTCCCATCTATGGATGCATCCAGATCTTTGACATTGAGGTGCTTAGAGACAGCTGTATTCCCGGTTCTTCTTGATTTGAAGGTGCTACACCAAAAGTTTATGGAATCTTGAGTGCTGCGATTACGCTGGGGAAGTTGCTTGTAGAATCCAAAGGCGAAACAGTGTGACATTAATCATTGTCAGCTTTCAGCAATATTACACAAAGCTGAAAGTGGATTACACTTCCACAGCAGTTTCAACACTTTATAAGCTCCTTATCCTGCTCTCCGTATTAGATCCCTCATGGAGGAAGATTGTGGAGAGAGCAAAACAGATACGATTTAGCGCTTATAAACACGCCTTTCGATTCAACTTGCACCCTCTATTCAGGATTTTGATGGTTAAAGTTAAAGAGGGGTAAACAATTAGGCACTAAACCGTCCTCTTTAATGCTCTTGTTGATAGTGTTAGAAGCTGGAAGCTGCCAAGTATGAAGACTGCCAGATGTTCTCCCATCATTCAGTTTTTTAGAGGATATTAATAGGTTTGGACTGTGACTTAGGACCAAATGTTATGGACCTTGCTGAGGCCCTCACTGCCACTAAATCCTCGGTGTTACCTAAAGGCCAGTGACTGAATGCAGTCCATAGATATAGCTAGCCCCTCAGGAGCTGCCTACAGCTGTTTTACTGCCCTGTTGCAGCTCCACAGCAGAATTGCCCTTTTAGGTAAAAATAAAATAATCCTCATTTACAGTAAAATAATCATTTTAACATAGTTTTAACAATAAATGGTTTTAAACGCTGGAATTAACTGCTAATACATTGATATTTAACCCTGAAGGATTGGCACTCAGACGGCTGGTCACTATAGCAATGTCTCGCCTAGATAGTAGCTAACAAAAAGGCAAAGAGAAAGCTTTCAGATGGACATCGATAATTTGGAGATGAATGGACTTATTTGCATTTATAATCACTCCAGCTGTTTTCCTGATACGTTTAATCTGCAACGAGAAACTGTCGCGTGGCTAAAGTCAGTTTCTCACTTGCCAGCGAATTTTCCCGTTCCACCTTAAAAGGTGCAATAGCTACCTAGTGATTCAGGCACCGTTTAAGGTGGAACAGGAAACTTTGAACTAGAAGCTGCCGAATGAGACGTGACTTCAGCCTTGTAAAAAGTCAAAGATTGAGAAATATTAGAAATTTAAGAAACTAATACTCTTGGAAAAGTTTCCTGCTGGAGACGCGAGAAAAGCAGCGAGAGCTGAGCTAAGCTTCAAGCAGAGCAAAGTAAGTCTGCGATTTGTTTTCATTATATTTTTAGCATTTTGTAGCACATTAGAACATACCGAGAAACATTTACAGCTAAGATGGTAAAATGGCCACAAAATGTGGCGCCCAAGGCGGTTTGATTTTTGTAGAGAGGACAAAATGGCTCTTCTTACCATTTAGGTTGCTGACCCCTGGGCTAGGCTCAGTCATTCTTGCTGATCTTTGAAGCTGTACTGGTGTTTCGCCTCTACGCTGCAAAACGGCGATCTCGGATCTAGTCTGCATATCTAATATTGATGATTTGCTGATTGTTTTAAGAATTTTACAAAAGAATTTAAATAATTCACCTTCACTTTTACTTGTTTTGAGTCATTTTGTCTAGAGAAAGGGTCTCAAACAGCACTATCTTGTGGATTAAGACGTGGGTTAGTTTAACAAGTGGGCTAAACACATTAATAAAATATTGATGCTTGGGCTTTGACCTATGCGACTGGACAATAGTTTGTCTCCAGTGCATCTCGGTTGTATTAACGCCATCTGATCAGCCGTAAATGCATGAAATGGTAGATGCTTAAAAACAGCCTTTTTTAAAATGTAAGAAATGGCTCGGAGCACCTCTGAATGCATGGTAATTGTGATTGTTTCGTGGGGTTTTTGTCACTCATCCCTCCCCCGACTGGCTGGTGAGAAAAGCATCCCTGCCGCCAGACGGCCGTGTTTTCTCTCTGATGTTTACCAGCAGCTTCTTCTTGTTCGTTTCTCTCAGCGTTCAGCAGATTAGTCGGTCTAGTGAAGAACATGGTGGGAAACCGGAGGGATATGAGCGTAAATGGAATCCTTTAGAGCCGGAGGGAAGAGTGAAAGGGCCAATCAGAGAACAGCTCCGGCATTCAGCCCCGGGGCTCTGATAGCCTAATTGAGGCGTAAATCTTTTTTATCAGGCTGTGATGGAGAGACAGAGCGTTTATGTCGTGGAGTGGAATTGAGAGGGTGAGAGAGAGAGAGAGAGAGAGAGAGAGAGAGAGAGAGAGAGAGAGAGAAGAGAAAACACTTAGGCATGAAGAGCTGAGTGAGAATGGATGTGTGAAGCAAAACACATTAAGTACTCTGTCGAAAGCCCTGAAGACAGAAGGACAAGTGGGTGATCAGGAAGAATCTGATACGAAGACAAAGAGACAGAGAGAGTACATGGGGAGAGGGAGAGTCGTGAGAAAGTGCTAGCAGCAGGAAAACGTGCGGATAGGAAAACATGCAGCATCTTGCTTGGTTGCTTGTTCGCGAGGGAAGAGAGAAATTATAAACATTCCCGTCGGACACAGATGAAGAGAGAACTGGTCAGGCAAATCTGCAGTGACATAAAAGAGGCTTTCAGCGTGACAGGTTCAAAGCCTGTTAAAGAAACAGTTTGGAGATATCAAGTAATGGAGAGTTTTCCAAATTTTTGGAATGACAGCAGCTCCATTTCCGTCTCAAAGACTTTTTTTTTTGCGAAAAATGTTTCAACACTTTCAAGACAGTTGGAATTGCAAATTGCTAGTAGTATTGTTTAAATGTTGATAAAAATGTTTCCTTTAACTAGTGAAAAATGTTTGTTGTTACCTAGAATTTTACAGAAAACTACACTGGCAGCATTTTTTCCTGGGAAAAGTGATGCATTTAAAATGAATTTAGTCTCATTTGACAGATTTCCCTTACACATCAAGAAAAGGCTACAGCCTGTCAAATGGAAAGTGCTCGAAAGGCTCTAAATAGCAGAGAAACAGGATCTCTTGGCTTCAATATGCAAAAGAGACGCAATAATACAAAATAACTAATTCAAATAAACGAGATTTCCCTATCAGTAAGTAATGAGGAAGTCTAGAAAGCCATAATTATGACATACATGAAAATAGATGTGGAAACAAGCTGCATTTCTTTTTAACGCATTTTAATTTTATCTGTTGCAAGTTGTACTGAAGGTCAACAGAAACTCAACTAGTGAAGACACCAAAACTATAACTCATGGTGTCGAAGTTACTGTGTTAATAATACATTAACCCAATAAATGATTAATGCCATTAATGCATTTTCCTAGTTTGACCCCACAACCCATACAATGCTATGACAGACTCTGTGATTATAGCCCTCCCATTCAAATACAGCCTTTAAATCAAGCTCCATCGAAGACTTTCATGTTAACAGTTATTTCCAGCTACTCTAATGGCATGAATTAGTAAATACCAGTAATAGTAACAGCACCAGAGGACATTTTGAGTAGACTATGCTGGACATTGCTTACAGGAGAACTAGGGATAAATCAACAACAGAAGTTCCACATATGCTCAAAATGACTTGTTTTTAGATGCAAAGCACCTCATGAGCCTGGCTTGTAACTCACTCACATTTAGCAGGCTCAAGATTCTCCACAAGGGGGAGATATTGGCAGTCAGTTAGCTATTGTTACTTCATAAAAGTGGTGCTTCACATCAGTGACACTATTTCTCTCTTTCAGAAATGAATTCATAAGAAGGCATCAAATACACTATATATATTTGCCTTGTAAGCATTTTCAGCTTTTAGATCAAAATCCACGAATGTACAAATAGACACTAAATATATCAAATTATAAAGTATGTGTTATAAAGAGCAAGTCAGGGCTAAATTTGCGTTTAAATTGTGCAGTGTAGCACAGTTTTGTTGGTGTCAACCCAAACATGTTAAACCAGACTAAACATCATGATATGCATCATATGTTATATGAACATCTTAAAGTATTGTAATATTTGTACAATATCATCCACCTCTAGTACTGTGTCATTATCAATGTATCTGCAGTCCACTTTTGGCAGGCCGTTCTGCCCACATGCACAGCCAGTAACCATGCGTGGGAATCAAAGGCACTGACTAGCATGAGCTTCACATCAGGGGCATTGCTAATCCTCGGCACTTCCTTTTGCCCCCCTGCTATCACTCACTTCTCAATTAACTCCGTATCTGAGCAGCCTGATGGCCCTCTGATCTCCCACTCACTGCCATTGTAGAGCGTGACACTCAGCGCCTTTGGGCTGAGATGGATATCGGCTCACTGGAGCTTTCGCTCTCATTCTCTATCAGCTCTCTCAAAGGCCAGGAGCGGCGGTTAGGAGAACAGAGTGGGTGCTTATTTGATTCAGATCCACCAGAATTTGGAGGTTGCCAACCTGTAATGATGCTTTAAATTACATTAACATGTGAAGAGAAAACGCTTGTTAGCTTTCAATAACAGATGCCATACTTGCTTGCACAGCTAAACCATGCGAACTCGGAGATAACAACTCTGAAAGTGAGCTTGCTTTGCTTTTTGTGCTTACCCAAGACATACTGGAGTGTTCTTTTGGGGTCGAGTCACCTTTCCACTGAGGTTATTCCACCCATATGCATGCCTGGGCTGTTGCTAAGGAATCAGAGCCTTTTGCTGCTGTTCTGGCACGACGTGAATGGCCATCACAGAGTGGGAGTGCGCGGGTGGTGTTTTAGGGATGCGTTTCTAAAAAGCTACTTTTAGATAGTTTCGTTCTATCCGGAGTCGTTTCCCTGAAGTTAGCACATTAAAAACATAAAATGTGGTGGAAAGGCTGGAAATTAGCAGCACTCCGTTCCTGTATCGAAAGCCCAAAGCACTGCGCAGTTTCCATACATTCTGATTTAACTCAGTTAATGATATTTAGATGAATCAGATGATGCGGAGCCAAGAAAATGCGATCGTGGTGGTCCCATCCAGTACCAGGTTTCAGGAAGAATACTCCGGAATCTCAAGAAATGCTAACAATGCGCTCACAAGCTAACAGTGTGCTAGACTCACAGGGCCGTGATGTCGTATTGAGAACCACCTCTAGGGACAGCTTGTTAAACGTTTGGCCCTGGAGTGTGGCAAAATCCCATGCCCACATAAAGCCCACCCCCCAAAATCTTCTAGTATGTTTTAATGTCTGTTACACAGTCAATAACACAAGCAAAACAAGCTAGCTGGCAAATCTTAACATTGGCTAACAAAACTCTTATTCCCTTACAAAGGTTAAGGTTTATTTTACCACATATGTTCTAAGCCAACACAACATACATCTACATGCTTAAGTGAAGTTTCTGGGGGGGCTACCTTGTTGTTATATCCACAGGCTAACGACAGGCTTGTGTTCCCTGTTAAGTCCACCTTCCCACCCACATGTAGTATAACTGTGGGTCAGTGGACCTCATAGTAGTCTCCCAAGATACTCTCTTTACGATACTTTATGCATTTATTTGCTTGAAATGCACTCGCTAACAGTGCACTCACATGCTGACAATGATTTGCAGTCATAGTAACATTGTGCCCCTATGACCTCAGTGTGCTAACAATGTGCCCAGTACTGTTCAGCTTACACCGTTTAGAAGCAGAAGGGAAGTGCAGAAACATCTTTTTAGGGGTTTCTGTTCATGAAAATGCCTTACTTTCCCAAATTCCAAGGCTGAATCTTGTCTTGAGCAGGAGAGCATTAATCTGAGCCCTCACCCGTGGCTCAGGACTAACACGGGAATGATTAGCATTTCCCCATTGCTATTACTATGTTTGTTTTTTTGGTCAGACATTGGGTTTCCTATTCCAAAGAAACGGGACAAGTAAATAGAAGAAAATGAGCTAGATCTGTGAATTTTGTACTCTGTAAAAATTATATAATGGGTGTTTTCTACCAAGCTTGAGTTCTAGATGTACTTTTTGTTCCCTTTTTTGGGGGGTGGGTGGTGGATGGGGCTTGTTTTTTTGTGGGTGTGGGGTATAAAGGTTATGACATTGTATAGATGTGGATTGCTTTGATCCATGATTTTTTTGGCTGTTTGTTTTTTTTTCTGGAGGTTTGAGAATTATAGAAAGTGTCAGAAAAAAGCAACAAAAGTGTTATATTTGCATGACTTCCTGTATTTTTCAAGAGAAGAATTATATCAATGTGTATATTGAGTGGACGTTCGTTGAAAACAAAACAATTAGGCATCGAAATATTTGTCCGAACTTATTCTAATTTCGAGGGTTTAGGTTTAGGTTTGTTTTATATCTCTGATGTGTACTGCTTAACTAATACCGACATTTCTGAATCAAACTCTGTTCTTCTGTCATTGTAGTCATCATTGCAAGTCCATGGGAAAGCTGCTACAGACTGATATGGAAAAGCTTTGGGATCGTGTACTAAGCAGTGATTTGACATTATGTGTAAAACAGCTGCGCTTTAATGACCGACACTGAGATACAGGCCTAGCCAAGAATACTGTTAGTAATTTAGGGCCTGTTTCTTGGATATTTCGTGCTAAAAAGGTACGTCTGTAGCTGAAAAGTAAAACGACACAGGTATTAAAACTGCATGAGGTGTGTTTAGCAGAAAAGCCAGCAAAAATACGAGTAGAAAAACTGTAGTAGGCAACTTTAGTGGAAAAACTTGCAAAGATGCAGGTAGAAAAACTGCATGAGGTGTGTTTAGCAGCAAAGCTAGCAAAAACTATGGGTAGAAAAGCTGTGTGCGACGTCTTTTCAGCAGAAAAACTAGCAAAGATATCAGTAGAAAACCTATAACAGTCTTCTTTAGCAGAAAAACTAGCAAAAAGGCAGGCAGAAAAACGCTGTGAGGCTTGTTAATTAGCAAAAAAGCTGTGCAAGGTGGCTTTAGTAGACAAGCCAGCAAAGATGTGGGTAGAAAAACAACCTTTTCACCTTGGGTTTTCATCTCGCTGCGATGAGTTCTACTAAAAGCACCTATTTCCCTGCCATACATGTCACATGCTAGCATGCTGCTAGGCAAGCTAAAGGCTCTTTTCATCCATTTGAGAAGCTGGAACTTGCAGTTCGGCTTCTGATCAATATATTAGTGCGTTCAGCACATTCACTACATTAACCTTGCAGGTGTCCTGCAGTGGACCTCTTTCCAAAAGAGTGAAAAGAATACCTCCAACACACTCGCACACGCAGGGCAGCTCATCGGATCAATGCTAAATCTGTTTGGCGAAAGCGCTGGCCAACGTCCACATGTATTCCAAGCGTGTAGCCTGGCCGAGCGCAGCGGTCCATTGGCAGTCAGTGGGACTGTTTGAGATACTTTGGACGCTTAATGTTGAGGGGGTGAGCAGTTTGTCTCTGGGGGGTTTCTGTGGTTGCCATTTCCACTTTTGCCCAGTCGATGGGTCGATTGGTGGAGGCCAAGAGACCACACAGGCACAGGCTGAAGCCAAAACCCACTAAAGCCCCCCAGCTAACCCACTCTGAATCTGAACCAAACCCATAGATTTCAAACTCCCTGCCGAGAGTTCTTTTAGACCTACAGTACATCATTTCTACATGAATAAAACATATTACACCAACACAATCGTTCAATTGACTTACTTTTAACATTGTTTCATGTACAATCGTGTTGATTTAGTATATTTTATTCATGTGGAATGTGATGTACAAGTAATTTCACGTTTGTGAATTCAGTGTAAAAGAATGTACATGCAGCACACGCTCAAAAATAAGGAGTCCAAAAAGGGTAGAAGAACCACTTTTGGTCCCCTTTCAATGAAAACGCGTCTGATATGTGAGTGTGAAGAACCTTTTTAAAGTCCAGCAAACCTCCACATAATGTAAACGGTCAATGATAGATAAAGAATTATCCTAGAAGCATAAAACAGAGCCGAGAACCATGTAGGAACCCTTTATTTTTAAGAGCATAGACACACTCCTGTCAAAACGTGTTCTATATAGAACCAAAACAAGGTTAAACGAAACCAAAGTGGTGCTCATTGTTGTGGAGAATCATCTAACCATGCAAGGAACCATTAGAGCATTCAAGTTCAAAAAGATGCCAAAAAAAGGGTTCTTAGGAGTGACAGCATAGACAACCCCTCTTTGGTTCCTTAAAGGACCTTTCAATGGAAGGTTTCTGTCAGATGTAGTACCAAAACAAGGTTATTTGGTCTGTAGCAGTGGTGGAACCATTTTTGGTGCTATTTAGAACAATTTTGAGAGAGTTGGATCTCCTTCATGGAGAACAACTGAACCAAGCAAATAACAATTCAAGCATTTAAATGGTTCTTTAAGTTGTAATGGTTCTACATGCAACCATTACTTTTCACTAAGTACCTATAAAGACCCCATTTTTAAGGTCCAATAGACATACCTGAAAAAGAATATTTATCAAAGAAAGTTGCCAAAAAGGTTCTTTTGGTGCCATTGAAGAAGAAATGTTGGTTCCGTAAAGAACCTTTGAGTAGGTTCTTGTAAATGTGATGCACAAGGTTGGAGAACCTGTTTAGTTTTAGAGCTTTTAAGTATTTAAGGTTTAAAAAAGCTTCCACATAATGCAAGCATGCCAAAAAAGGTTCTCTAACGCGATGCCATAGAAGAACCACTCCACATTATGTAAAGGTTCTGTGTCTATCTCTAGGATTTTTCTAGAACCTCGTGTCCTGTGTAGGAACCTTTTATTTTAAGAGCATAACTACGTACATCCCATAGATATAACTGAAAAACAGAATGAATCTCTCAGTCTCTCATACTTCACTCCAAATGAAGATCCAAGCCCGAATAATTTATGAGGCTGATACATCAGTGTGGACTTCACCATGAGGTGAGAACATTAACAGAAGCCCTTGATTTGGGCTTTCTCGACTTTTCATGCTTTTGATCACCAGAACCGAGTTGAACTTGTAAGCGCGAGCCGAAGCTTTTCCATGGCAGCGTGTAGAGCAGGTCCAGCTGTGAGAAGCAGTAGTTTGATCCACAGTAAGGCGTTTACAATAGCCAATGTTTGAACTGAGCGCTCCGACAGAACTTTCAGCAGCTTTGAAGAAGCTTCATCAACAATTTATTCTTTCAGATTTCGACTGTGTACATTTCTTTGCCTCTTTCTCCTTTTGATCGCAGCAGCGAGCTTCAGAGAGGACACTCAGAAACTGGGTTACTTACTTACACACTGCATCTTTTGCTGTTAATGACATTTAACGTTTTTCCCTCACAAATTCTGTACAAAAGATCTATTTCTATATTTGCAATAAATTTTTAATTAAAAAAAAAAAAAAATTTCCGGACTGCTTTATTGTTTTTACCCTTTAAAGATCCTCAGTTATTCCACATGTTTTTTGCTGTACTAATCACCAGTGGTGGACCATGACTGTGAGAGATGGGTCTTCCTTGTGGGCCAAATATGAGAAACAACCACCTCTATGGTAACAATAAGGCACCTCTATGATATCCTAGTGCTATGTTACCACTACACTGACTCCCCTGAGCTTTCTAGATTGACCATAGACAACTTATACCTGAAAATAACATGTATTTTAACTTCTAGATGTCTGAAGTGGTTCTTTAAGTTGTCTTTGTTCTACATCCAACCATATCTTTTAATGAAGAACCCTTAAAGAACGCCAAAGGGTTTGTATATAAATCCAATAGATGCTCCAGAAAGATAATATTTTTAAAAAATGGTCCTTTCAAGCCATAGAAGAAGCAATTTTGGTTCTCTAAAGAACCTTCATTGTAAATGAGATGCACAAGGATAAAAAAACCTAAGATTTTCCTAACCTGAAATTAACATTCTGCTGACGTAGAAGAACCACTTTCATTACATTTTGCAAGTGAGATGTGCAAGTGTGAAGAACCTTTTCAAGGTTTAAAGAACCTCCACATTATGTAAAAGTTCTATTTATATCAAGCATTTTCTAGAACTGAAATGTATTTGAACTTGTCGCAGCTTGAAATGGTTCTTTAAGTTGTCATTGTTCTAGATACAACCATTGCTTTTAATGAAAAACCCTTAAAGAACCCCCCTTTAAGGGTGTACGTGTGTCCAACAGATATACTTTAAAAAGAACGTACATTTAAAAAGGTGTCAATAAGGTTCTTTCAAGCCATTTGGGTTCTCTTAAGAACCTTTCAGTAATTTGAATGAGAAGCACAATGTTGAAGAACCTGTTTATTAAAGAGCTTTTAAGGTTTTTCAAGGTTTCAGAAACAGTTCTGATATAAAAGAATCACTTTAAATGGATTTTGTAAGTAAAATGTGCAAGTGCGATGAACCTTTTTAAAGTTTAAAGAACATCCACATATGTAAATGTTCTATATCTACATCTAGGCTTCTCCTAGAACTGCAATAAACATGTATTTGACCTTGTAGCAGTTTTATACTGACTTGTTCAGAGTCCTGTCATAGAACTGCTGCTCTGTATTACTACCAATGCTGGAGGGGATAATCAGTGGAGTCAGGAAAATTCCTGGTGGGCTGTTAGTATTTTGGCCCAGTTGCTGCAAACGAATAAATGAACTCACTCATATGAGCACTAGAACACTCAGACAAATTAAATGCATAGGATGTCACCTCTGCCACAAGTCAGTTGTGAAATTTCTGTCCTGCTAGATCTGCCTTAGCCAAATGTAAGTGCTATTACTGTGAAATGGAAGCACCTAGGAGCAACAACAGCTCAGCCACAAAGCAGAAGACCACACAGAAGACCACACAGTGCCTGTCCTTTGAATCACCCAGTAGAGTTCCAAACTGTTTCTCTATCTGTCAGTCTGATAGATGAGTCTGGGTTTGGCAAATGCCAGAAGAACGTTACCTGCCTGACTGCATTGTGCTAGCAGTAAAGTTTGGTGGAGGGGGGATAATGATAGGGGGTTGTTTTTCAGGGGTTTGCCTAGAACCCTTGGTTTTAGTGAAGGGGAATCTTAATGCTTCAGCAGAACCAAGACACTTTGTCCATATAGTATATGTTACCTTCAAGTGCGTAGCTGCAATAATTGAGGTGTTAAACCAACAGCCTCCAACTTGAGTGGTCCAGCCCCAGTTTGCTGATAGTAACTGAGTCCCAAACAGTGGATAGAGATTAGATGAAGCTGAACCATTCCACCTTAAATAATGAAGCAGCTACATTCAGAGTATTTTGTTGACTGGAATCTCTCATGTATGGAATTTGTGATAGTGGGAGTATGTTGTAAGCTCTTGTTCTAAGTGGGTACTCCTCAGGACATAATGGCCTGAGAGTTATTCAGATTCGACTCTAATTACTGCTGAGTAACTCACGTCTCTTGGCAGGAGCTCATTTACTCAGCCAATAGGAACACAACGAAGGCCTCTTTGAAGAGAAAATGTATACTTCTTTTCGTTTAAATGTTCATGATATGCACTCCCTGGCCACTTTATTGGAAACCCATCCCTTGTAGGTTGACCTTACTGATCTACAGTTAGAGACAATGGCCAGTCTGTCAACAGTTGGAGTTAGCTCTTCATCAGTGGTCAGTTTCTGGGGGGTTGGAGGGGTAGAGGAGGGCTGCTACTCTGTACAGCAACAGGTGTTTATGATAAAGTGACCAGTTAGTGGAAGCGCAAGGTAAGTGTTTTTGATGAAGTGGCCAGTGAGTGGAAGTAAAAGGTAGGTGTTTCTAATAAAGTGGCCAGTTTGTGGAAATACAATGTGTTTCTAATAAAGCAGACAGTTTGTGGAAATGCAAGGTAGGTGTTTCTGATAAAGTGGCCAGTGGGTTTTTAATACAAGGTAGGGGTCAGTGAGTGGAACAATGCAAGACTGAAAAGAAAAGCCGTACCTGGAAATACCCATCCCATAGGAATAAATCCATCCTTTTTCTAAGCCGCTTCTCCCTCAGGGTCGCGGGGTGGGGGTGCTGGAGCCTATCCCAGCGGTCATCGGACGGAAGGCAGGATACACCCTGGACAGGTCCCATAGGAATAAATCCAAAGGCCAAACATTTTGTCCACCCAAATATCTCATGTTGAAACAGTCTTTGGGTCAAAAGTCATTATGTAGGACCTGCACTTCATACCAGAGAAGAAACTTTGATGGACATAAAGCTGAGTGTCGAGGATAAATATACTCAAAGCTTTGGCACACAGCTGCTTTCTGATCACAGAACATTTATAGGGTTTTTTTTTTGCTAGTTATTTAAGAAGTAACTGAAGATCTAATGCTGCTCAGGAAATTGCAAACAACATGTCTGTAAATGTTTGATAGAGCGTGTAGTTGAAGGCTTTTGGTTGGAGCTAAATGGCTGCTCAGCAGATTAACAGTTGGCTTTTAGCAGTGTTTGTGTTAGCGCAGTGGGATTGTTCCAGCTACTGTACGTGTCAGTGTGAATTAGCGCTGTGGGGTAATCTCCGCAGGACGACAAGCTCACAGAGCTGCAGTCCCCCTTTTTTAACACTTCAATGTAAACGAGAAAATGTAGAAAGTGAAAGTTGCACGCAAACGTTTGGGCATGCCTGATGATGCGTTCCTGTGTTTCCAAGTGAAAGTCATCTGCTATCCGATTTCTGTTTACTTGATGAATTTGACATGCAGGAAAAAATAATAAAATCTGAAATGTAGCTTGTGCCAAAGCACACATTTTATCTTTCCTTTTTCATTTTTATACAATACATGAAAAGCAGCAAATAAGTGGAAACTGCGCTAAATTTTGTTGCAACATATTTACATTTTCTTCCATTATATTGCTGTTTGCGGAAGAAAACCTTGTATCTCCAAAATGGTAACTTTACAGGAGAAGACAAAAAACAACTTTACTTTGAATGTAAGTCAATGGAACCAGACGTCTCTCCATATCATTTTGGGCTGTTTCTTTTGCTCCATTCTTTATTAAATTTACAGACAATATAAAGGGCAACAGGCATTTTCAAATTATGTCAAAAACTGAAAAATGTCAAAATTGGAGATAAGAGGTTTTCTTCCGACAGCAGCGATACATTCTTCCACTAAGGTCCACATCTTTTTATTGATTAGAATCAAACAGTTAGCCGTGCCTTTAAGACTGATATATGTAAATGAGCTCTGTTCTAATCGGCCCTGTGTTCAGCTGAAACACTTCTTATAACCTCAGTATCAATGGGTGGAGCTAATCTGCTGCAAACTGAATATGCACATATATGCAAATATATTGTTTTTTGTGACATCACAAATTCAAAACGTGTTCTTTCTGCAGCTTAGTGTTCATACTTGGGCTGTATGGACTGTTGAGTGAATGGTACGTTTTGAAACTTTGACAGTGTTTGCATTCAAAATCTAACGTTTATTATAAAAATGATATGGGAAAACTGATAAAAACGTATTTTCACTTTTGCATATGAATGTATTTTGCCAAGTGGAAATATATATATATATAAATATTGACTACAAGCCATTTTTCCCTGTTATATAATTATAAGAACATCTAACCTAGTTCTGCACATCCTGTACTAGCATTTCTCATAATCCAGCATCATTTCCTGACAAAATTATTTCATTTGACTTGACACAATTAGTGAGCAAAATATCACAGAAGAGGTTAAGCAATCTTGTCATTTTCTTAAAGCATTCATAAAGCTACATGACCCCTACATAAGCCTTTCAACAAGTGATATAAACCTATACAATTCATTTATGAAAGCTTCTAACAAGTGTCAACAGTCATTACACTTACTGAAGTGAAATGACATCAGAACAGAAAAGCAGCTTTCAATTGATTGTTTCTTGAAATCAATAAGCCTTTATGGACGTTTATGTAGGTTAATGTTAAGCTTAAGCAGGTATCATGTAGCCTTACGAATGCAGGCCTTCAGTAAAGTGTCACCTACCAATCTCATAATGGGAAACGTTCATTGACTCATTGACTAAGATGCTTTAACTATCCAAAATCATTTTCTCGCCCTGCAATGTACCTCAACAGCCAGGAGCATCCGCACAACACATGCATGAGAATAGACTCTTCCTGTGGCCAGAAGGTAAAGAGACGGAGATGGAGAGAGAGAGCAGGACATGGAGGAGAAGAGTGTTTTTCTCACTTCCTCTGCAGGGACTCCACTGTGGGAACCGGGAGCATGCCAGGAATCCAGAGAGGCTCTCAGACTGTCTGTGTATGTGATGAAAGCATGAGCATTGTGTGGCTGTGGGGACATTTGGTGCTCCATGATGAAAAATGCTTTTTTCCCCCGAGGCTTTTATTAGAAAAGTAGGCCGAGGTTGCTCTTTTGGTTGCACATGTTAAGGTTAGGGTTGGCTTAGGCGCAGCATTTACAGTCATATACCAGGATGTAGCAATGGGGAGGCCTGGGGTGGCCTATGCTACCTCACTCGGAAAAACTAAGTATTGACGCCTTCCCAACGTCTTCTACAGGGAGATTCACTCGAAAGAGGCCCTGGATATTCTGTAATAACTTGCATTAGGATGAAGCAATCTGAACCAAACTACATGCAATGTGCTCCTCAGTATATGGAGCTTCGAACAAGCTGGGATGCCCCTGCGTCGGACTGATGAGGTAGGCGCCGGACAGCTGTCGTGATGTTTAACCTCTCTATGTTTGTTGATACAATCAGGAACATGGAGCATCACATCAAAATGTGTCTGGAAGAAAACGGAGATCACTTCCAGCATCGCATGTAATGCAATCGAGTACACATACGTCAAGATGTGTAACATATTTTAGGTTCAGATTCATTCATCCTTTTTCACAGCATTTTAAACATTCCAAAACATTTGTCTTGCACTGTTATAGTACAGGTTGAAAAGGCACGGAGTTCTTGTGTTCTCCTGACTTTTTACACCTCAAATAGTTCAAATTGACCACCAAAGCTCTCCTTAGTTCATCACCAGTTTTTGGCATTGTTTACATGGCTGAAAGCTACCATCAATCTTATAGGCTACTTTCGCTGTTTACCTCTGTAGTAAGAACGATGATTTCTCTTGATTATACTGCTTAACCGTTTCTGCTAAATGTGTGAACTTAGCTCAGCTGTGCTATAGTTTAAGCTGCTACCTAGCTACCAAGGTTGCTTGCAAGCTAGTAGCAATAAAATTGTTTGCAATAAAGAGAACAAAGTTCAGTACTGCGAAAAATAATGAGAACATCAGAGTTTTAAACCATTCTCCCTAGACATCAACTCCTAATGCTGTTAAAGGTAGCATTCTGGTGATTTAGCCAATAACCACCATGGTATGATGTCTATTGTTATAGTAACTAGGCAACTAAATGCAAGACTATTTGGCTGGTTGGTGATTGTCATCACTACCTCAGTGATGTCTGGGACATACTGCACCCCAGCTAACCTCCCAAAGCTAAACCAGGCCTCCCCTAAATTGAGGTTCTGGCTATGCCACTGTTATACACACTCAGACATTAATGCATGCTAGCACAGCTCTTCACAAAGCCGGGGAGAACTGCATATCTTTAGTTCTCTTCCTCCAGAATCTGCCAGCTTTCTTTTCACACCGTGACCCACCAGACTGAGGCATCGGCAACACTGTTCTTGCTTGTTTCTCATCCTTGATCCTACCAGGTAGCCTAGAATTGCTCTCTCTTAGCCCCACACAGTCTCTCTATTGGAGTTCCCCTGGGCTCACTTCTTGGTCCACTTCTATTCTCCTTCTACGCTAAACCACTGATTGTTAGATCATATTCTTTTCCTATTGAGTAACGTAGCAGCAAAACTAAGAACTCACATTATTAATGGAGAAGAGCAAATTAAGTAGCAGAAGTAGCGCCAGCTTAAAGGGGATAAAGCCAGTTGCTGTGGCATACTGCAACATGTGTTGCAAATTAAAAAGAATTTTCTTGGAAAACTTAGTGCTGGTCATAGAGCTAGGCATCATGTGATAACTGCTGGCATATTTGCCCACCAGAATGCCTCCACAAGAAGCCAATAATCTGGCTGCACCCAGCAAGACACAATGCCCACCTACAATGCCCACCTCAGGCCTGTAACCTGTTTGCTATTTGCCCACTATGTCTGTGTCGCCTCAAAATTGATCCAGCTTGCAAATTATTTTGTAAATCGCACACGGCCCTTAGGTAAACCCGCCGTGTGCAGATCTCTACTCTATGGTTACAAAATAGACTCCAATTTCACAATGGCTAGCAGCGCTAACATGCTCAGTCAGCAATAAGCTAGAACAAAAGCAGCAACCACAGGGCAAACAGTGTGGATAATGAATGAGACGTACTATGTAACTCCTTTGTAACAACAATAGGGATAGACGATAACGCAGACAGCAGAACAAATGCATATTTCCTTCCCATAGCTGCGCTCAGAGGCCGCAAAGGTGTCAGACTCATTCAAAAGCAGTGAAATTATGAACCAATTAAACAAGGCTCTGTATACGTGAGGCTGATGCGGAAGGAGTTATTATAGGGCAGACTGCTTATGAATATACTGACCATGATAAATTGTGCGTAGCCTGTGGTTCGGGGGGGGGGGCGTAATAACAATCTGTCAGAGTGACTGTGTGGATCATATGAACATTATAGAGCTTTTTAAATGAAACAGTAGAAGTCCTATCGCCCCCTACGCTTCCTGTAGTGAATTACAGTCTGTCAGAGCGACTGTGTGGATCATATGAACATTATAGAGCTTTTTAAATGAAACAGTAGAAGCCGTATCGCCCCCTACGCTTCCTGTAGTGTATTACAGTCTGTCAGAGCGACTGTGTGGATCATATGAACATTATAGAGCTTTTTAAATGAAACAGTAGAAGCCGTATCGCCCCCTACGCTTCCTGTAGTGTATTACAGTCTGTCAGAGCGACTGTGTGGATCATATGAACATTATAGAGCTTTTTAAATGAAACAGTAGAAGCCGTATCGCCCCCTACGCTTCCTGTAGTGTATTACAGTCTGTCAGAGCGACTGTGTGGATCATATGAACATTATAGAGCTTTTTAAATGAAACAGTAGAAGCCGTATCGCCCCCTACGCTTCCTGTAGTGTATTACAGTCTGTCAGAGTGACTGTGTGGATCATATGAACATTATAGAGCTTTTTAAATGAAACAGTAGAAGCCGTATCGCCCCCTACGCTTCCTGTAGTGTATTACAGTCTGTCAGAGCGACTGTGTGGATCATATGAACATTATAGAGATTTTTAAATGAAACAGTAGAAGTCGTATCGCCCCCTACGCTTCCTGTAGTGTATTACAGTCTGTCAGAGCGACTGTGTGGATCATATGAACATTATAGAGCTTTTTAAATGAAACAGTAGAAGCCGTATCGCCCCCTACGCTTCCTGTAGTGTATTACAGTCTGTCAGAGGGACTGTGTGGATCATATGAACATTATAGAGCTTTTTAAATGAAACAGTAGAAGCCGTATCGCCCCCTACGCTTCCTGTAGTGTATTACAGTCTGTCAGAGCGACTGTGTGGATCATATGAACATTATAGAGCTTTTTAAATGAAACAGTAGAAGCCATATCGCCCCCTACGCTTCCTGTAGTGTATTACAGTCTGTCAGAGCGACTGTGTGGATCATATGAACATTATAGAGCTTTTTAAATGAAACAGTAGAAGCCGTATCGCCCCCTACGCTTCCTGTAGTGTATTACAGTCTGTCAGAGCGACCGTGTGGATCATATGAACATTATAGAGCTTTTTAAATGAAACAGTAGAAGCCGCATCGCCCCCTACGCTTCCTGTCGTGTATTACAGTCTGTCAGAGCGACTGTGTGGATCATATGAACATTATAGAGCTTTTTAAATGAAACAGTAGAAGCCGTATCGCCCCCTACGCTTCCTGTAGTGTATTACAGTCTGTCAGAGTGGCTGTGTAAACATTAAGTAAGTCTGTTGTCAATGTCTAATTATTTATTTCAATTAATATTTGCAGCTATAACTGAGATTAAAAAAGACTTCCCTTCTCAACTGAGGGCTCTTTTCCATTTGTACTGGCATTTGTAGTTGCTCAGATGTGGCTTCAGCGTGAGGGCCGCTGTGTTAAAAGCTGCCGTGACACCGTGCAATTTGCTCTGAATGTGGTGTGTCATCTCGCACACGGCTTTAACAGCCACGGACGGATTCATTCCCCCCACTTATGAAGAGATTAACGCTCATTTAAGCCTCTTTTTTTTCACTTGTTCTTTCTCTCCTTTTCTCTCTCTCTTGCACTTCTTCATCCTTTCCCTCCTCCTGTGGTTTTTCCATGTTTGTGTGGCTGTTCAGTGGAGTGTGTCTAATGGAGAATCCATGCTCTCTCTCTCTCTCTCTCTCTCTCTCTCTCTCTCTCTCTCTTTCTTCTCACACAAACACACCTACATGTCTAGCTATAAGTACACAGTCCCCATATGCTGTTCAGTATCCTGCTCAGTTTCTTTGAAGGGTTTGCATTTTTCTTTCTTGTGTTTTGCTTGTATGTCATCTCTTATGTCGTTCATGTGGTTCTATGTAACAAAAACACATTTTTACATGACCATTTTTAAACCTTAGAGTTGAACAAGCTGTTGTTTTACTGTGCCTTTAAGATTGATATATGTAAATGAGCTCTGTTCTGATTGGCTGAGCTGTATTGTGCCTGGTTTAGAAAGCAGTCTGGGCTGAAACGCTCCACATTCACGTCAGTCTGAACGGACAGAGCCCAACTGCTATAGAGTGAATATTAGTATGTAAATGTGTTGGTTTTTATGACATCACAAAAACAATGTATGTTAAATGGGCTTGTTTGTAGTTTTTCAGCTTAGTTTTTATTAATGCTCTGCATGGACGGATGAATAAATGGTGAGGATTGAATCTTTAACAGTGTTTATATGACACATCAAACAACTCATAATTCAGACAACATTTTGATTTCCAATGGGTAGGAACAATTTTGTGAGAGGTGTTGTGTTAGTGTGTGTTGCGCTGGTATGAGTGGATCAGACACAGCAGTGCTGCTGGAGTTTTTAAACACCTCAGTGTCGCTGCTGGACTGAGAATAGTCCACCAACCAAAAATATCCAGCCTCCAGCGTCCTGTGGGCAGCGTCCTGTGACCAATAATGAAGTACTAGAGGATGACCAACACAAACTGTGCAGCAGATGAGCTGTCGTCTCTGACTTTACATCTACAAGGTGGACCGACAAAGTAGGAGTGTCTAATAGAGTGGACAGTGAGTGGACACAGTGTTTAAAAACTCCAACAACACTGCTGTGTCTGATCCACTTGTACCAGCACAACACACACTAACACACCACCACTACGTCAGTGTTACTGCAGTGCTGAGAATGACCCACCACCCAAATAGTACCTGCTCTGTGGGGGTCCATGGGGGTCCTGACCACTGAAGAACAGGGTAACAGAGTATCAGAGAAACAGATGGACTACAGTCTGTAACTGTAGAACTACAAAATGCAGCTATACAGTAAGTGGAGCTGATAAAGTGGACAGTGAGCGGAGAAACGAGGAGGTGGTCAGAATGTTATGCCTGAGGCCTGATCCTTGTGTATATATATATATATATATATATATATATATACTGTCACGATTGGCCTCTTGTTTCATGGCTCCACCCCCTGATTGTCTCCACCTGTGTTTCCACCTGTCCCTCGTTATCCTGGTTTGTATTTAAACCCTTTGCTCCTTGTGTTTGCTGGTCTTTGTTTGATGTAAGGTTTGTGTTCAAAGTGTTTTGTTTATTTCTGGCCTGTTTGGAGTTCTGTGTTCATTTTTGTCATGTCTATACCTCCTGCTCTCCGTATTGGTTCACTGACCATGGACTGTTCTGACCCTATATATATATATATATATATATATATATATATATATATACATATAAGCACAGAACCCACGGAGGCCTCAAATCAAACAGATGAATTATGGAGAGCAGTAGAACAAGCTTCAAGTAATGAAATCCAACTCTCAGACTTACCATTCATTAGTACAACACTCAAACGCCACTCCTGTTTCAAAATCCCA
The DNA here is from genome assembly GCF_015220715.1 of Pygocentrus nattereri. Lineage (NCBI taxonomy): Eukaryota > Metazoa > Chordata > Actinopteri > Characiformes > Serrasalmidae > Pygocentrus > Pygocentrus nattereri. The sequence continues at coordinate 37,627,944 of NC_051224.1, forward strand.
ATGATAGCATCAACACTGGCAGCTTGGTGGAAACTACACAAGATCACCGACACCATAATTTCACCCTCCAAACCCCCATATGGCACAACTCCGACTTTCCTGCCACCAAAAACACAACAACTTTACACAAATGGAAAGACAAAGGTACACATTTACATCGCATTCAACAGAATAAAAACTTTGTAATCATTTCACATTCAACCCAGATATACAGGATTGAGAGTAACCAGTTTCTGGAATATCATCAGCTTGGATCCATATTAAACTCAAAAATTAAAGACAAAAAAGATTTACTAGAACTCCACAAGTTTCAGAATTCCTAAACATCTCCTTCTCCCAAAAAATATCTAAAATTTATAAATCCCTATCTGAGTTAGACCAAACAATTTATGTTCCAAAGAAAAACTGGGAAGAAGATCTCTTGGCTACTCCCTCTACCGAGCTCTGGACAAACAATCTGGAAAACACATTTAACATGAGCAACAATACTAACCTCACAGAGTTCACTACACTGGGCAAAGGCTCTATAAAACGGGAATAATAGACTCTGAAATCTGTTTACATTGTTCACTAAACACTCCTGACAGTTGCATACATGCCTTGTGGTATTGCACACCAGTCAAGAACTTCTGGCAACTTGTTATAAACCAACGGACTCCCCGTCCCCATCACTCCGTCTGTTAGATCTAAACAAGGAAGGAAACAGAGTGGCGCTAACCATCACTAAACAGACTATCCTGACAAACTGGAAGACAAGGAAAAAGATCAACATCAATCAGTGGAAAAACTTTATAATAGAACAAACAGCAACGGGAAAAATCTCAGCGTCTCTCAAACACAGAGCTCACGAATACGGAAAAACACGGTCAACACTGAACAGCGTTCTACAGCCTCCTTCACTTCCATCGGCTTTTAGACCTACCTGCGGTGCCTCTACTCGGATGCTCTTGGTCTCACACACACACACACACACACACACACACACACACACACACACACACACACACACACACACACACACACAAACATATATGGCAGGTATTATAAATGGCTATAGCTCAATTCATTCTGTGAGGGAACAAATATTATAATTTCTGTTTTCTTTTATACTTCTCTATCTTTTTTTTAATGTTTTACATGTTCTATATGTTTCTTCTCTTTTTTCTCCCCTTTTTTATTCCACTTGTAATTTTTGTTTGCTTGGATGTTTGCAGTTTGTTGTCCTCCCTCTACACGATGACAGCACATACTGAAAGAGATTTGTAATACCAGTAATAAAGGAAAATTGGTCCTCCGAAGAGGGGGGTGGTGGGGATAAATACATAAATAAATATGTAATTATACACACACTGTATATGTGTGTGTGTGTGTGTGTGTGTGTGTGTGTGTGTGTGTGTGTGTGTGTGTGTGTTATGAGTCTTTTTATATACAGAAACATGTGTCTCAAACTCAAATTACCAGGTGGTCTTCTTCAAGGGGTGGGGGGCTGTTGTAAAAAACACAACATTACACATAACATTATATTTTAATTACATTACATATACATAACGGGCGGCACGGTGGCGTGGTGGGTAGCACTGTCGCCTCACAGCAAGGAGGGCCTGGGTTCGATTCCCCGGCCAGGCGACCGGGGTCCTCTCTGTGTGGAGTCTGCATGTTCTCCCCGTGTCTGCGTGGGTTTCCTCCGAGTTCTCCGGTTTCCTCCCACAGTCCAAAGGCATGCAGTCAGGCCAATTGGACATGCTACATTGCCCCTGGGTGTGAGTGTGTGAGTGACTGTCTGTGTCTGTCTGTCTGCCCTGCGATAGACTGGCGACCTGTCCAGGGTGTATCCTGCATTCCGCCCGAAGACTGCTGGTATAGGCTCCAGCACCCCCCCCGCGACCCTGACGGAGAAGCGGCTTAGAAAATGGATGGATGGATGGATGGATGGATGGACATATACATAACAGTTACATTGCATGTACATAACATACGGCTGGTACTTTCTACAGCATCTCCCCCGGTGCTGTTTATGTGATGTACTTTTATCATACACAGTCAGAAACCACATAAGCAGGTCTATTAGAGACACCAGACATCTCGGCTGGTTGACTACAACTGTAGAAACGATATTTTTGCTCCTGTGTACTCGTGGGCTTGTGTGCGTCTGCAGGTAGACTCTGCCTGACACTGCAAAAACACAATGCACTGAAAAACGAAGCGAAGAAATGAATGGACGTTTCTCTGAACCGCTGAAGACCCGGCATCAGCAGCTGAATGGGCACATCTCGGCAAGCAACTAATACAATGAGTGGGCTGGTAAGTGTGGACTACAGCCTGCAGCCCTGAACACTGAGCGCTTTCTCAGAACAACCCAGGCACCCTGAGGCCTTCGGGCTGATAGCTGAGTCACTGTACACGCATACACACCAGGGATGAATGCATTATTCAGAGAGAACATATAATGCATACTAAACAGATACGAATTCAGATGATTATTTTACTGCGCAGCTCCCTCTGAAAGTTTTGATCTGTTGGAAACAAGCATTCTCTGTAGAGCCACGCTACCAAACAGAGGGCGCAAAACTCTGCTGACCAGTCCTAAACGCAGCTTCATTAATCTTCAAAATAATCTCATATCTCTATATCAACCAGACCCAAAGAGAGTTTTGTTAATCTCCAAAATAATCTCATAGTTTTAAAGCAACTAGATCAAATTTCACAAAATCTACAGCCTGCAAATGAGAAAGTGAAGGAATGAATGGATGTTATGGGTTCTTTTAGTCCCAAACTCCAAAACAGTCCCATAGTGCTATGCCAACTGTGCTGCAAACAACAGCTTTATTAATCTCCACAATAATCCCATAACCAGGCCTAAATATTAAATCTCCAAAATAAATCCACAGTCCTCTGCCAGCTGTCCTGCTGAGCAGACCCAAACCCAGCCTTATTCATCTCCAAAATAATCCCAAAATTCCACGTCAGCCGTCCAGCTAAACAGACTCAAACTATTAATCTGCAAAGTAACCTCCTAGTTCTATATCAACCAGACCTAACCAGACTTAATCTCCAAAATAATCCCAATACAATCTACAGTTCTAATAGCAACTGTTCTACTAACCAGACATAAACATCACTTTATTAATCTCCAACATAATCTCATCGTTTTATCCCAACTGCTAACCAAACTTTATTCATTTCCAAAATAATTCCATAGTCCTCTGCCGTCTGTCCTGCTGACCAGGCCCAAACCTAGTTTTATTAATCTCCAAAATAATCCCAAATTCTATGCCAACTGTCCTGCTAAACAGACTCAAACTATTAATCTGCAAAGTAACCTCATAGTTCTACATCAACCAGACCTAAACACCACTTTCTTAATCTCCAAATTAATCATATAGTCCTCTGCCATCTATCCTGCCAGCCAGGCCCAAAGCCAATTTTATTAATCTGCAAAATAATCCCAAATTCTATGCCAACAGCCCTGCTAAACAGACTCAAAATAAACTGTTAATCTGCAAAGTAACGTTATAGTTCTACATCAACCAGACCTAAACACTACTTTATTAATCCCCAAAATAATCCCATAGTTCTGTACTGACCAGACCTCAACAGCTTTATTAATCTCCAAAATAATCTTTTTTTCATTTCTTTTTCATAATTTATTATGTTGCCAACTGTCTTGCTTACCAGACCATACAAAAAACGTTCTTAATCTCCAAAATAAACCCATGTTTCTATGCCATCTGCGCTGTTAACCAGACCCTGCTCCAAATTTTTAATCTCAAAATAATAGTTCTAGTGTCCTGCTGATTGGATCCGAGCTAAACTTCATTAAACGTCATACAAAACCCCACAGTTCTATATCAACCAGACATAAACACCACTTTAAATCTCTAGTTCAAATACCAACTATTCTGATAATCAGACCTTGTGCTTCGCTTTCTTAATCTCCAAAATAATCCCATAGTTCTGTACCAACCAGACCCAAACCCAGCCTTATTAATATCCAAAATAAATTCATAGTTCTAAAACCAGCTGGATGATTTTTCAAAAGATCTACAGTCTGCAATGTAGCACTATATGTTTTGATTGAATAACAAAAACTGCTTTTTGTGCATTGACCTAAACATCACTTTATTCATCTCCAAAATAATCCCATATTTCTATGCCATCTCCCAACTTTCTGTTCTTATCACCACATAAATGAATAATGGCCAATTCACTTAACTTTGGAGTAAATCATTCATTGCAAGAAGAAGAATTGCTCTTTCTTTCAGATTTTGTTGGTATTCCCATTCACTCATGCTCATGCTTAGGCTTTTACTATTAGTGATCAAAGCTTTATTAAATCTTTTTTTCATTTAATTTCATTGTGTTGTGTTGATTCTGGACCTCAACTGCTGTACTGTTGCTGACATCTCTCACGCTGGAGCTTTGGCATTTTATTTGACACCAGAAAGTGAAGAACAGAGTCCAACGAGCTTCAGTTGCTGATAGATGCCTGGTCTATAGGGAAACTGAGCACTGCAGGAGATTTTGGACCTCAGATTTTGACTCATGGTGGTTTTTGCCAGGCTATGTCTCAACTCCTTCGACTCGAGTCATTATTTCACCGCAGTAATGAGACTTTCACTTGAGTGTGGGTTTCCCGCCACAGTTCCACATAAAGCCTGCCACACAGTCTCCCCTGGCGGATTTCTATTAGTTCCACATTGATTGAAGCCGCCACTGGAGCCTGCAGCTAAGACCACAATTATACAATTATTAGAACGCCTCGCTCTCAACCGTGTCGTGACGAGTTAAAGCTGAAAAAAAAAATGGCCGCCAGTATGCTTTTCCCTTCATTCCGCTAATGAGGAGCTGATTTCACAGTGTTGCTGATGTTTGCCTTGAGTGTGTGTTTAAGAAGCAGTCTCTGATTCCATTAGCATCACCATAAACCAACACACGACACCTCTGAGAATTCCTCCGTCACGGACGCTGTCACTGCCCTAACACTGTGCTGTTTTTGTCGGCGGGAAAAAGAGTAACAATCTGCCAGCTTTGTATGAAGCAGTGATATCAGGAGTTGAGAAATGGGGGGAGATGGAAGAGAATGGCTCTTTACTGTACACTAGTTTCTGGAGCAGGGTTGGAGTGGTGGTAGAGGTTTTGGGGAGGGGTCTCCTGGTGGAATGTCCAGCTGTGAGGTGAACTATATATTGATCAACACTGGAAGCACAAGTGTTTCTAATAAAGTGGCCAGTGAGTGGAAGCAGAAGGTATGTGTTTCTAATAAAGTGGCCAGTGAGTGGAAGCACAAGGTAGGTGTTTCTAATAAAGTGGCCAGTGAGTGGAAGCACAAGGTTGGTGTTTCTAATAAAGTGGCCAGTGAGTGGAAGCAGAAGGTACGTGTTTCTAATAAAGTGGCCAGTGAGTGGAAGCACAAGGTAGGTGTTTCTAATAAAGTGGCCAGTGAGTGGAAGCACAAGGTTGGTGTTTCTAATAAAGTGGCCAGTGAGTGGAAGCAGAAGGTACGTGTTTCTAATAAAGTGGCCAGTGAGTGAAAGCACTAGGTAGGTGTTTCTAATAAAGTGGCCAGTGAGTGGAAGCACAAGGTAGGTGTTTCTAATAAAGTGGCCAGTGAGTGGAAGCACAAGGTAGGTGTTTCAATTAAAGAGGTCAATTAGTGGAAGCACAAGTTAGGTGTTTCTGATAAAGTGGCCAGTGAGAGGAAGTACAAGGTGGAGTGTGATGAATAAAAGAGTAAAGGTCATAAAAATACACCTCATATCATTAGCTCTGCTGCACTATTTATATTCCGAGTCTTTTAAAGTTCTTCCTTCTCTCTGTCTGTCAGTTAAAAGCACTCCTCTCAGTTGAAAACCTCAGCACACACCTCAGTCAGCCAGGCAGATGAAATATGTACACAGCTGCTCCACAAGGCTATTTAACAGCTGAAAAATGAATGGCTGGGTATGATATAGCCTGGGGGAAGGACGAGGAGCAAAGGTCTGAACTTAAGCTACAAAACTTCAGCCTGCCTCTGTCTCTTTGGCTACGTTTTTCTGTTAAACAAACGATAGAAGCCAGCCATGACAAGGATGGCACTTACGCTAGACTAGCGTAATCCTTTCTCTCTGTTCCTGTAGATAAACCAGCTGGCATGACGTGCTAGTACGGCCAAGGTCACTGACTCCCAGGTAGGACCCATACTGATTCCAAAAAGCAGTGGCCAAGCGTGGCTATTAAAGCTAGGCCTTCAGTTCGGGCCATAAAAGTCAAAAAGCAAGAAAAACACCTCTATGGTAATGCTAACTTCTGCTAGTGTGCCTATAGGATTTCTAATGGTACTTTAGCATTTAGCTAACAGTGCAGCACATGAACATTTACTGTCTTTTCTAGATAGCTTGTAAAATATATTCTACATGTTTTAATTGAGGCTTATAACCGACATTAATATATCACTGTTGTTGGAAGAAAACCTCGTATGTCCATTTTTTGGACAATTTTTTCGGGTTTTGACATAATTTGAAAATACCAGTTGCTCTTTACATTGTATGTCAATTTCATGACGAATAGACTAAAGGAAACAACACAAAATGACTTGGAAAAATGTCTGGTTCCATTGACTTACAGTAAAAGCAAAGGTTTTTTCCTTCTCCTTTAAAGTTACCATTTTGGAGATACAAGGTTTTGTCCTGACAGCTGCGATATGTTTTGCCTTGTATGTTGCAGTTTGACAGCAACTCACTGAAACCTGATTAGGCTAAGGTTTGAATTCGCAGTTAGTGATGTCTCTAAAACTTCCAGACAGCCTAGAGTGATGTTTTTTTTCTTGAACCTGTTTCCATCCATTGATTGTTTCACCTGTCAGGTTCTAATTATGTTGAAAGTTAATCTAACATACCAGGCCTTCAGTTCAGCTACTGAAGGCCTCAGCAACAGGAGAGCACATGCTTCTACTAAGGTATCACCAGGTCCTGAGGGTTCCTCACTTCAGAAAGGTATACACTGCACTGTAAGCTGTTTTATTAAGGATAAATTAATACTGATTTTATAGTAGAATGCACATGTAAAGAAAGCCTTGATAAAATCTTTGCTACATCACATAGAGAAGCATTTCTTGGCCAGTGAGTGGATGTACAAGGTATATGGGTGTTTCTTATAAAGTGGCCAGTTAGTAGAAGTACAAATTAGGTATTTGTAATTAAGTGGCCAATTAGTGGAAGTAGGAAGGTAGGTGTTTCTAATAATGTGGCCAGGGAGTGGTAAGTGTTTCTTATAATGTCGCCAGGGAACAGAAGTACAAGGTAAGTGTTTCTAATAATATGGCCAGTGATTGGAAGTACAAGGTAGGTGTTTCTAATAATGTGGCCAGGGAGTGGACATACAAGGTAGTGTTTCTAATAAAGTGGCTAATTAGTGGAGGTACATGATAGGTGTTTCTAATAAAGTGGCCAGTGAGTGGAAGTACATGATAGATGTTTCTAATAAAGTGTCCAGTAAGTGGTAGGTGTTTCTAATAATGTGGCCAGTGAGGGTACGTGTTTCTAATAATGTGGCCAGTGAGCAGAAGTACAAGGTAGTCATTTCTAATGAAGTTTGCAGTTAGTGGAAATTCTGGGTAAATTATTACAAGAGAAGTTGTTCCTCTGCTGAATGAATTGTACTGTACCCTATTCAAATACTAGGGGAGTAACTCTGTTCCTAATGAAACTCAATAAATCAAATGATGTTATTTACGCTAAGAAACCATTGAATTTATCGGTCTGCAGATCAAATAAATTGAGTATCAGTTTCAGAGCTTCCAACAGTTTCATCGATTTTGCTCCTTCACTTTTTATAAAGTCTTGCATGAGGCCAACATTAACTTTTTATAAAGAACAACAGCTAAGAGACTTCCGAAATAGGATCATATAGTGGTTCCCAAAGATTCCCAGGTTTCAGGCATGTCAAGTTACTGGACTGGATACTGGACTACCTTGCATATTTGCATCAGTTCGCTAAAAACCATTACAGGCTCCAGCCCAGCGACCAAACTTGGAAATATATCAGGATAAGGTATTAGTTTTCAACTCATATTGGCAGAACAACAGCTTTTATTCCATCAAATGCCAGCAGTCGAATTTAAACAGGCCACCATTGATTAATTCAGTGTAAAGTCAGTAATAACTCTTCCCTTTGCAAAAGCAAATGCTAGAAAAAAGGGAAGCTAATTATATCCGAAAGGCACTATCGCCGGCTTTTAAGAGACCCCAAATTGCTTTCCAAATTGGAATTAATTGACTGAAAAACTTGAATGATTTCTGAACAATGCCAACGTGAGCAAAGCATCCGAGTTTAGTGGGAAGGGAGCATCCCATTATTTTTACCTTCAATAGACAAAGCTTGACGTTATACTGCAGATGCTTAGTGTGGATGGGGAAAAAAACTGACTTCTGTGTCTAAGCGGTCTTCTGGCTTTGGTAGCTTTGGTAGCAGGACGAGCGAGGGTCTCGGACAGTGCGCTTTCACTGTAGTCTGTAGTAATTTGGAGAACGGGACGTAGGCCTGGTTGACACAATTACATGTATAAAAATGACTTATGCAGTTATTCTGTTCTGTTACTTGTTTTACTTGCTGGAACAAAACAACTTAAATACTGTTCTGACAAAACTGAGCTGAACTTGATATTGGGTCAGTTTTATGGCTCAGTCTGATTTGGTCAGACTCTGAAGTTCAGACTAGAAGTTTGGCGAATGGTGTTGGTTTCATTTCTGGCTGATTCCAGGTTGTTCAGCTGTTCTTCTGTCACAGCTGACGACTGAAAAGCCGCTCAGTGGTGACGACAGTTTGGGAATTTAGTGTAAGGAGCTGGAGAACGAACTGCCGGATGAGCAGCGAGTGGGCGGAGCTCGTTACTCTGACATAGCAACAAGCTGCTCGTTAAGGAGCTATAATTAGGAGGAAGGAACTGAACATTAAAACATTAAACGCCGCGTTCACGGCCAGTTTATTCATTTCTTACTGTATTTATTAAACTGCTGTATTAAAGCAGTAGAGACACTCAAGGAGTGCATTATCGCTATAACATCATGGCTGTGATGATCTACAGCGACCAAATCACAGCCGTGATGTTAATTTGTGATAACACACTCCCTCTCGGGTTCTATTGCTTGAGAACCATGTTTTTTCACCATACCGTACTTGTAACATCCTGCTGACCACCAGTTGCTAGGCAACAACAAAGATTACTTTGGAACTACTTTTTTGGGTGGAAGAATTTGCCGATTTTAAAAACATATTTAAAGCAGTGGTCGGGACTTCTGTGCACTAACAGCAATGCACTGTATGGTGAATAACTGATGGTTTTCACTATGACGCACGACCTTGAGTGAATGAGCGCTCGCACTTGTCCCTTCCCTGAACTCCTCCTGCCCACTTGATGGCAGCTGAAGGAGACGTTGGTTCTGAATCCTCCCTCTAGCCTTCTTCTCTTCGCTTCTGCATTCCTCTTCACTTCGCCCTCCGCTGTGACCAATCGATTCCAGCTGTCCCTTGCAGCGGCCTGTGTCCACCCCCTGCCCGTCAGCCTCCGGCTTCATGGGTACCCATTACCTCCAACCACGTCTGTCATTCACTCTCCAGAGAAGCTGCTGCTCGGTCCTCTTCACTTTACATATTCTCTCTCTCTCTCTCTCTCTCTCTCTCTCTCTCTCACTCTCTCTCTCTTCAGAATATGAATTCGTTTTACGCCAAACCAAACAAAGGATCACCTGCTAATGTTTCTTTGAGAATTTTGACACATTGAATAAAAATTGGCTTAATAGAAATGGAAATATTAAGTAATATCCCCACAATTTCCATTGCTTGAGGTGGCTTAATGTTTTTGCTGCTAAAAACTCTGTGCCAAACCACGACTATTAGCCATACATGTCAACAACAAGAAAACACACATACTTCTACGATAATGCAAATTTCCGCTAGCACCTCTATGGGATTACTAATAATATGCTAGCTCAAAGCTAATTCCACACCCACTGTAAATCAAAACACGATTGGTTGATTCCAGTGTCGCTTCCTAATTATGTCGGGTTGTTAATCTAACATGTAAGACCTTCAGTGCAGCTCCTGGAGGCCTAACCAATGGGAGAATTAGTTCCCAGAAATCTCCAGAAAGGTCTAGAAGGTCCTGAGGGATCCCCACCAGTTACTTTTTGTTTTAGGTGAGCATTTTAATTTTAATGCCCTTGTTAGGCCTTGGCAAGCCAGGAACTGGTCATTAACTTGGTGCTGCTTTAATAAGCAACAATTGCAGTGAACTAAACTTTTTCCTGAACACTTTTATTGGTGCATTATGCCTCACAATCTTTGGCACATCCATTACTGATATTAAGACATTAATCAAGTCTTTTGCTAAGATTTCTAAATCAATATAATGGGTTGGATATTGATGTAAGTTTAGAGCAAAGCTTAGCAAAATATTTCGCTGTTGTTGGAACAAAACCTCTTAACTCCGTTTTTGTCGTTTCACAGTTTTGACTTTGAAGGGCCTGTTGTCCTTTACATTGTTTGTAAATTTCATAATGAATGGAATAAAAGAAACGGCTCAAAATGACTTGGAAAAAACTCCATTGACTTACAATGAAAGTGAGGTATGTTTTTTCTTCTCCTGTAAAGTTACAATTTTGGAGATATGAGGTTTTGTTCCCACAACAGCGATACACACATTTTCCCAGTCCCCCTAGATGTGGTCCATCAGCCTAAACTTTTTGATGTTTTGAACATCTTGATGTTCAGTGCCCACATTTTTCT